>NC_061113.1:113133673-113163518 GCF_002878395.1 Capsicum annuum | reverse complement strand
ACCACCTACAGCTGAATCTAGCAAATTTTTTGGGTTATGGTCAAGTGCCTCTAGAAAAGTATGACCTAATACCTCATTGGACTGTTGATGATGTGGACAGTTCTAAAGAAGAGCTTAGATCCACTCCCAAGTATGATATAAATTCTTGTCTGGCTTCTGTTTGAAGCACACAATCTTACAATGAAGTCTCGCAGTTTTGCCAGACGGAAACAATCAAATGAGGAATTTTCAAGCTAAGTCATCCCATGTTATGATTGAATTTTCTGACTCAACATTCAACCACTTCTTCACTTCCCCCAACAATGAAAAGGGGAATAAGTTCAACCTTACAAAATCAGTTTACACACCTGTAGGGATGAATGTGTCACTTATCTCTAAAATGTTTCACAGGTGGAATTATGGATCTTTATGTGAAAGCTTTGAAAATTATCCACTGCTGATCAGGAGTTGCACCATATTATTTATTAGCTCAAAATTACCTCCAACTATCAATTTTCAAAAAGGGGAGGTCAAATTTGTCAAAAGTGGGATTGCCACTTCATGAACTGTCCTATGGGTTGTTTGTTCTTCAGCCATGATAGCAAGATTATCTTGATCTTCTTATATTTGTGGAATATGAGGGAGAATGATTGCTTATCTCCTTCGTTGATGGAAGCGTTGGTCAAGTTTGGGACTTGGTTCAACTAAAACCCGATCCCTTACCATCTTACGAACCTATTTTTTGCAAAGACCAAGCGTAAAGCACTAAAGAAATCGAATAAATCCAAACTAAAACAAAAGTAGTTTTCAAATTACAAGTCCCCAAAAATGGCGCCAAAAACTTTACAGCACCCAAGCGCACACGCAAGTGTACGCAGTCTACCAAGAAATATAGTGGCTGCTGAGAAAGCTGAATATCGATCTCATAGGGACTTGTTCTAATAACTATTCAATTCTAGTTCACTTATTAAGATTAACTTGATGCAAAGTAACCAAAAAGAGTTTTGAATATTTATAAACTAGAGTAAAGTAAACAATGCGTAAAGTAAAGTAAAGTAATCAATGTGTAAAGTAAAATACTAAATACAATCAATAGAATAAATCCCAGGGTTAAAGCACTTTGAACAATCATACTACGCTATTGAACTTCATTCGTTTACTTGTTTATCATGGTTTTTGATTCATAGGGTTTATCGCATGATCATGGTCTCCCGACCTCTAATCGTCTACCTATCTTGGACATTACAACTACATCATTGAACGGGAATGTAATAATCCAACTAAGTGCTTAAATCTATCAACCTACATTTGAACCAAGCAAGGCTTCTAGGTACATCCCTATCCTAGATGATAGTTCAAATTCCTTATTTCATAAAGGAATACGAACCCTACTTTGTTTATCCCCACGTTCTATCTTCCGATTTCCCCTCCCGAGACTACAAGGTCGACTATGAATATATTCTAAGGTCCATGAACCCTTAAAATAGTTATTACAAGGATAAACAAAAACCAAATATGATATGCAAATCAAACAAAATCAATTCAAAACAATAGTAGTCATGTTCTTAGCTTTAACCCCAGAAAGGGGGCGTTTAGCCACTAATCGACAAAATTATGATCCAAATACTTGAATACATAATAAAATCTATTAAAATGCTAAATTAAAAGAATACAAACCCTAAATAAAGTGTTTTTCAGCCCCTCACAATGCTCCAAGAAGTCAAAAGGTAGAGTACAAAGTATTTAAAGTGTGTATTTATTGTAGAAGAAAGCCTAAGCCATGTAGGATTTAGAGACGTCGTGTCTATGAGAGCACCGAACTACCTAGGGTATCGCAGGCTCTATTGCACCGCTCCATGAGGGGCTGCATGGGCACCATTGCAATGATATGGCTGGGGTTATGTAGGCTTCATTGCACTGCTATGTCTAAGGCATCGCGGGCTATTCTTCTCTGCTCACTGGAATTTGCTTCCAAAATTTTATCTAAGTGTTATCGTCCATCCTTGCCTTGTGGTGTTATTTTGCCTACAATTCCAGATATTTCAACATCAAAATATCATCTACATCAACTGTTCAAGAATCTGACATGATCAAACACCACACATTAGAGTTCAACACAAAACAACCTCAACAATAGCAAACTAGAAACTCAATCTAAGCACTAGTCTCGACCACTTTATGCTTTAATAAATTGTTGACTCTTGGCTCATTTTAATTGAATGTTGCACACTATAAACAAGTTTATACACATATAATTACACATTCACACCATAAAGAACTCATTTAACACAGTAGAATCCACCGAGACTAACTAGAATGACAAATTGCTCAAGCTAGTAACACAAGTTTGCTCGTTTGAACTCAAAATGGCTCAATTAAGCACAAACTTATTTGAAAACACTTTTACACATTGCAATCACATACTTGAACACTTACATGCTTATTTATATCACCATTCACTCATTAAAGACATGAATCAACCTAAAAACAAAGTTATATAAGTTAGGATAGCAATGCTAAAGTGCATAAATACACCCAACATCACCTCCTCACAAGAAAGAAAAATCCACACACCAAGTTATTAAATATGCAACAATGAATTTAAGTACAAAAATCTCTCTCTCTCTCTTAATAACACTCAATGTAAACAAGTACCAAGACAAAGGCTTGCCCCTACTTTCAATCACCACTACAATGAATGCACTTAGTTGGAGTTCTCAAAGGGCTTTTGGAGCTTGTAATATAGGTTCGGGGTAGGGTAGGATATTATTTGGGAACAAGTGACTATACCCTCCTTAAACATCTACATTAAACTTTTTCATCCAACTTTTGTCCATGAACCACTTCTTTTGTTTTCACTCTTTAAACATGTGCCTACTATTACTACTTTGATTCACCCATCTTTTTGAAAGCATCTTCTTTTTACCTCTTTACCGTGTACATTTCATGTTTTTCTTTCTTTTCTTGGGTCCCTTCTATTTTCTATTCATTTGTTCTCCAAATTTATCTCTTAGGAACTATATTACATTCTCGTGGCCCAAAGATACCTCTTCCAATCTTTACCACCCCCAACTTATACTTTTAGCCTCACTTTGTATTTTTAATCCCAAGGAGGATAGAGTTCAAAAGAGGGATATGAATTGAAAGGCTCACAACTTGCAATGTGTTTGCCAAAAAAAGGTATAAAGTCTCAAAGTGGGTGACTAGGGATAGCATCTATGCAAGGGTAGGCTTTTTGGCTAAATTAGATTTCCAGAGTCGAAAAGATTTCCTAAGATCATTTTCCCAACAAAATACAATCAAAATTAGAATTGAGAGACTAATGGGGCAAGTTCTAGATGGTACAAAAATACATGAGATTCAAACAAATAAGCTAACCATACATGACATGCAAATTCACCAAGGAGGCTCAATTGCCCCTCACGCTAGAGGCAAAAATGGATTATTTACAAATTTTCATAAGTCAAAAATTTGGAGTCAAAAAACGAGAAAAAGAATTTTACAAATTCGACTTACTTCTTTCTCTTATCTTTAAGTTGTTGCATATACACCACCAGCCTAGAGATATCTATGTCACTATTCAGTAAGATAGCCTTGCACTCCAACACTAAGTCTCGAGATACGTCCAAAGCAAACTTCTTCATCTTAGCCCTTACACTAGACACTAGCTCATCTAGCGATGGACCATCAACCCAGCCATCGTAGGCAAGCCAAAAAGTCCAATTCTAGCCCAGGTACGACGGTCAGGGCCGACGGACCGTTGGGCCCTCAACAGACCATCGTACCCACCATCGCCTATTTCGTTCAGTGATTTTAAGTCATTTTTAAAAGGGATTTTTGGTCTTTTTCCACCCTTTTTACACTCAGATATAGCCAAAATAATGCACATAGCTTCACATTCTTTATAGACATCAAAAACTAGGGTTTTCTCTCAAGATTAACCCTCTAGAGAAAATCCAAATCTTACTGCAAGAAATTCAAGAACTCACTATAGATTTTACAAATTAAGTTAAGATTCAAGGTTCCCAAGTCAAAGGCTTTAATAACCCTCTCTCAAGAGTTCCATAAAGAGTCTCAAGCAAGCTTGTTCATCCAATTTCACAATCTAAGGTATATGGGGTTTGAACAAGGGTAATATTTTCATCCTTGTGCCCAAAGGCTTATTTTAAATTATAAGCTTTCTGCAATTTATAAGATTTTACATGAAATTGAGTTAGGGTTTTTCACCCATTATCATTAGTTGCAAGGTTTTGATACTTTCCATGAATTGAAAGTCAAATAGCATGATTTTGCAAATGTTTATATGCTTATTGATGAGACTTACATATTTTAAGATACCTTATGAATAATTGTATTCTTAAGCATGAATTTTGAGATAATGCCTTGAGATTTATTGTTTGGGTCAATAGACCTCTATTTTAAGCTTTATTGTTCAAGACTGTTTGTGTCATGAGTACCCCAAAACGAAGCTATTTTAAGATTTTAGTTAAAGATTTGACCTCTTGGGTCTAAGCTAAGATAGGAATCCACATTTGATTATGATTTAAAGCAAATAGGAATATATTTTGGTTTTCATTATAGACCCTTGAGTTATTTTGAGGTGGATATCCTAAAAGTTTTAAGCTGAGTATGGGAGTAGTATTTAGCATCTAGTTGGGTATGATTCCAAGGTTTCATGCCCTAGAACTACGTGCTACCGTAGGATTGAGATTTATGGGCCTGAGGCCAAGATAGTAATCACTTAAGTTTAAGGTTCTATTTTGATGTCAAGGGAAGAATAGCTCTCCCCAACGTGGGCAAGATATTGGACTCCATGTAGCTCACATATTTTATGTAGGTTAGAAGAAACTCCTGAGTCTTAAAGAGTTCCAGGGTTCCCAAGTTGTAAAAGTTCCTAAAAGTTCTAAGTCTATCAGTTTTAAAGAAGTTTAACTCTCCACCAGATAAAAGAATGAGTTTGAAAGTATTGTTTAAAGCTTCCTTTAGCCTTCAAATACTGAGAATAAGAGGAGAGTATAGATTTTAAAGTTAAGTATAATGACTGATGAGATTTGTGTTACATGTTTCACTATTATGATTTATGAGTTTTATATTTTAGACGTATTCAAGCCATGTGAGTCATTCCTATTTGCATGCATGATTTTATTAAAGAGTATTGATATTGTTCTATGTAAATGCATACACTCCCATATACTTAGTACATTCCCAAAGTGTTGATCCACATATACGTTTGTGTGCTACATTGTCTTATAATGTAGGTTTGGGTGGTCAGTCTTAGCAGTGACAGTAATTCTCGAGTGTCTTTGCCTACATCACACAATTGGTGAATCCCCATGGTTCAAGGACCTACTTTCTCAGATTTTCAGTAATTATTACTTCCATATTAGTTCGAGTCAGTTGAGGTTCTGTGCCAATGGCTCTCCAGTTTGAGTAGTAGAGGCTTTGTCAGACTAGACTAGCAGTTGTGTTTTAGACTTTTAGTATTTGATATTTCAGAATATGTTTTCCAGTTATTCAAGTTTTGAGTTAATATATCATGGTATCATTGTTTGGTTTAACTTCCCAAAGTGAGGGAAAGAGATGGTAAAAAGCTCAAAGGGTTAGCTTGGGGCTACTTGTAGCCTTAAGTATCGTGTAACGCTCCAGGATGAGATTTTGGGGAGTTATAATAGGGGACAAGGTTTAGCATGATAGTCAAACATTATCCTAGACTTTGTAGCTCAATCATCATAAATAGGCATCCACGGGCTATATGGGTTCATCTCCCCCTGCTGAAAGGACGACCCTAGTGTGTCTTAGCCGTATGAACCAGAGGTATTAAGGAAGAACATAGAATACCTCAACCCCAGATCAATCCTAGATACAATTATATATCAATAGTGTGAACTGTGCATACGGTCATCACGACCAAACCTCATGTCGGCAAACATGAGTTTCTAGTATAAGTCATCCAAGACCCATACTTTCACGGCTTAGCTATATAATCCTCATTAAGCACAATTTAAAACAAGTTTCACATATGCCATTTATTAACCCAAGAATCAACCATTAAGGCACACCATGTTTATTGTCATACCTTTACACTTGCAAGCTTATCTTTATGCCATAACAATCACATTATCTTGGGGGAATACCTCGACTCCTTTTGTTGATTAAATCAAACATATCTAGGACGGCCTTCAAAATCCATGTTCATTGTTTAACCATTTATGCAGTGCAATCTCATTAGTGAGTAAGTCAAACCAAGTGATAATTCCATAATTCAAAGCCAATTACACAAGTGGTTTGAGGGAACACAATTATTCAAAATCAACTCCAAGTTTAAAACATTAATTTGAGGGAATACCTTGACCACCATTCAAAATCCCACACCCATGCACCCCGTTAGTTCAAAACATAAATTTCAAAGCATGAGTAACTCATCAAAACCATGGGAAAACAATTAAAGAATCAATCATTCAAAAACCCTCAACCATATCAAAACCCACATTTAAATCCATATAATTAAACTATTTAAAACACATGTTTTCATAAAATAAGAATTGGGGAATAGTTATATGCCTGAAATACAAAGATTTATAGAGAGAAATCAACCCTTAAGCCCTTCGATGACCAACTTCTTGGAAACCCTAAGTATCTTGACCTTGGAGAGTTTAGAGAGCTTGAATGAGTGTTTTGAGTTTTAAAGTATTGAAAATAACATCCTAAGGGTGTTTTATGGTCGTGGGTATTAAGTGGGTAAAGAGGGAAATATCCAAAGTTCCCTCAACTTTAAATCTGAAAAATTATTGCCAGTGACTACGGGTCACTATATGACTCGTTAGGACTCACTATCGATCATCACCACAATTTATAGTCTGGACAATAGCTGAGGAAACTTCTCTGGTGACCCTATGAATCCTACCCTATGACTTGTTAAGAGATACTATGACTCGTAAGATCCAAGTCATAGTCAAGACTGAATACTTTGGGAATCACACTCGTTTGGCTAGGGATGGGACTGTACGATTTGTTTTGAGTCCTTACAACTCGTAACCTCTTAGTCATAGACATAATAGAAAATCTAGGCCAGGATACGATTGGGTCCCTAAAATTGTAATGACACATAACGACACGTTAGGAGAGTCATAGTTTGGGCAATGAGTTTTAAAACATAGAAATTTTCTGGGATCAAAATCTGGGGTGTTACACAACTATACCTATGCAACCCTCATAAGGCTGATAAATATAGGTGTATGTATTTGATAGGCAATACTCATGCTGTTGATAGGAAATGTGCATGCAAGAATAAATGCCAAGATATAATCTATAATACCATAACTAATCTGAATGCCATAAAGCAACTTAGTGTATAAACCTATACCATCAATATCATCATCAATCACCAAACTTGAACCAAAACTCATATCATCAATATCATCATCAATCACTGGACTTGAACTGAAACTCATATCATCAATATCATCATCAATCGTCAGACTTGAATCGAAACTCATATCATCATCAATCGGCTATTCATTCAGTACTAGATCTATATATATATATATATATATATATATATATATATATATAAAAGAATGTAAATCCATTACCAAGAGTAAACTCTAGGACTATATCATCATAAAAGTGTAGAAAGGGTTGGAATCTCTCTCGATCGGGGTAAATAGTAGTAGTAAAATTGTGGACCGAAATCTATCTCGTTCAAATCTCTATGATCATCACTATTAGTCTTGAAGCCTCATAAGTTATTCATGAAGATGATATGATCCCCGTTATGAGAAATCTATTTAAAAAGTGAAAAGTGGGAAAAATCCCTTTTAGGAAAAGAGTAATCTGTATTTTTGTTGGAATCATACCATTAATCGTCTAAGTGATCATGATTGTACAATATCGATGTGTGCCATCAATAATATTCAAATAATACGATTATAAGCATCAATACGTCTTTAAACTACGACCACTTCCTTTACAAGGATAGGATATTTCTCGAAACCCAACTAATATCATAACAACGGCCTTGGGCCCAATATATATATCCATCATAACCATAGAATTATTATCATAGACTTCCGCCCAACATATAACCAAACATCATAATCAAGGCCTTAGGTCCAATATTTATCTGGAATAAACATAGCATCATAATTCAACGATAAACCATTACAATCACCAAGTAATGTATTAACATCATACGAAAGGTTCATTAACCTCAATTGAGTCTAATTATGCTAACATTTGTAAACAAGTCTACAAAATATAGCATAGGTCTTTGCCTAAGGTGGGCTGAGGGAGCCTACTTCAAATCTTCGAAATCAATTTTATTACCATTACCACCTCAAACTAGGCTAAGGTATCCACATCCACTTCTAGATGATAAATAAGTCATGATTAGCCCTAAAATAGCAATTCCTCCTAGAACATGAGAAACTACGTCAGTTTCACCTAAATTACAGTTCAAAGATAGCCTAAACAATCCAAATATGATTAATCATATTAATCATGTTTCAAATGAATAAATCCCATCCCCTATCTGGAATAACCTTATAATCATGCTACAAATTAGCTCTATCTATAAAGAAGGTAATAGGATTATAGAAGTATAATACATATTTCATCTTAAGGGTCAAATACCCTTCTAGCCCCCAAACTCGCAATTTAGTTTAAGTCATGGTGTTCTACCCACAATAACATCTTAACACCCCTATCAAACATATAATATATATATATAAACTCTATCTCAAGAAGAAAAATGGACAGAAGCCTACCTCAATGCCAAACCGCAACCCTTGTATTGTCCATAAATTATTCGTCATCACTCCACGATCCCAAAATGCCATCACACTACTAAATAGAAATCAACACAATGTTAGGAGTAAAATAAGACCCATATTGCTAGATTAAGGGTCGGGTCAAACTTTGGGTCAAGAACGAGCCCATAGGGACCATAACAAAATCCAAAATTGAACTCGTCACAAGGTCTCTCGAATGACAAGGAACTTGTGCTCAAAATTTGAGAACAAATGGAGCACAATTCGGGTCTCAAATAACCCTTAAAGTTTCAGAATTCAAGCTCTAATTTCTAAGAATTTTACCAAGAATTATGATGGAAAATGGTGGGAAAATCAATTAGAAATAACCAAGAAGAGTTAGGTTAGCTTACCTCAACCTTTGTGGATGATTTACCACTTTTCCCTCTCTTAAATCTCTCAATTTGGTGTAAGAATAGTGGAAAAAGTGATGGAAAATCGGATGGAGAAATCATCCTAACGCTTAGGCAATAGTCTCTTAAGAGACTCACCTATCACTTACACGGTCTATTATGAGAGTCCAAGTATTGCTTACGCAAATTGCAAGTCTCTTACGCGGTGCCCACTTAGGCAGACAAAGCATCAAGTATGCAAACATTGACCAGATTGCCAGTGTCGCTTAAGTGAGAAATAGTCGCGTAAGTGATGACCCGCATAAGTGATCATATTATCTCTTAAGCGGTCACACCAGTGACTTGATGCACCAGATTGGCTAAGTCTGGAGTGGACTTCGATCAAGTGTTCGGGATTCTTTCAGAATCCCTTGTACGCAAACAAAATATGCTACCATACCAAATTTGACGTTTTGAACTCAATGAAAGCATCGAAACTTTCATCCGAGGTTGTTTCAACAAAGCGTGGGGCCAACAACTATAGTTTTATTTTTTGTGTAATCTGCCCAATAGCCCAAATTGAGTTCAAAAGCCTCGGTACCTGAACCAAGGGTCCGTTTAGACTAAAATTAATGTTTCAACGCTGATGGTACAGTCAGAATTCTTATCTGAGGTCATCTAATAGGAGTTTTGGTCTGAGACCAAATCCTATATAGCAAAAGCTCTAAATATGAAAATGAGCCTAAAATCCAAACAAACTGTCAGATAACCGAACTGAAAGTTCCAAAAAGTCAAATGACTTTTCACCGTTATGGGAAGGCTTGAAATGTCAAAAATCCATGCAAATCGAAGAAATAACTTGGAGGGTCATTATAATATCCACTACTAGAAGGACTTTTATCTGCAAAAGTCAATGGATAAAAAGATCATGAAATCTTAAAGGGTCGAGGTATTGGGCCCTGCTTCGACCACGACTTCCCACAAAATGTCTAGAGACAGCACATCCACAGGATTTTGCCACAAGTATCCCTTTATTAGCCAACTTTTTTTCTTTCTTTCTCAATAACAAAAACTTAACCTCAATCACCAACTAACCTCCAACCAAATCGAGGAAGGCAGATGCACGCAAAGCTAAACCATGACATGATATACCACACCGATACTAGCACAATCAAACAAAAATTATCCAAGCCAAAGGAAAACCAAGGCATGAGTTATGCAACCAACACCAAATCTGAACATAACCTTTTTTTGCCTTTCCAAACCTGTTATCCACTCTAACCCAGGAAAAAATGACCCGGTTCCTATTCGTATAGTCCCATCATAGTAACCGCAAAGAAGGGAAGTTGCTCCATCAAAAATCCATAAAAGCAAGCACGAGAATAAGACCATAAGGCACTACCTGGGCACACAAATGGAGACAACCAGGGTCTACAATCTATGCCAATGCTACAACTAATCCAGATAACCCTCAAAATAGAAAATCAAGAGTCCGAAGCACAACTACTCACCACTAAATGATCCACTCTAGGATGTCCTATAAACCTCAAATGAAGCCATGTTGAATCCAACTCAAAGCATACTACTTCTGTTGAGTATATTCAAAAATCCTACGATAAACAAAAACTCAACGTCAAACTGAAGAAACTAATACTGTGTCCATGAACTATCATCTGAAAACCCATAATCCATCCGAACGGAAGAAGACCGAATAGGTAACCACGGAGTAGTCTTAGCCAGCCTATAAATAAAACCCCAATAGAGACAAATCTAAATACAAAGGCTACACCCAAGATCTATAATTCCAAGCTATCATATCGATACTAAGGATGAATCGCTTAACCTCAACTACTCAAACCAAACCTAAAGATGGGTAAGAATCCACACTCCCAATCTATCATAACCTCCAAATTGTCATTCCAAGGTGTCAAATTAAAAACTAAGCAACATACCTGAACTAAGGCCAAATACTCAAATTGACCTTACTATCCAAATCAGACATATCTTTATTGAATTATGTTAAGGAAAAATAAAAATATAGATGAAGAACAAAATCACAACAGAGGATAAATCATTGGCTGAAAACACAGAAACTAACTCTATATCCACTAAAGGGTACAAATCATCAATGCATACTAAAGAACTCATAAAGGCTGTAAACTGGACTAAAGATAACCAAAACACTAGCAACTTTGAGAAATGCAACTTTATTGACAAACTAATCGATCTAATACTCCATCAGGACAATGAATACCCATAGGATCTAATACTCCACCAGGACAACGAATATATATAGGAACATATTTCCCAGGAAAATAACTTCACAAAGTCTTATTAGGCCGAACAAATTCCAAAATAAGGATTTACTGAATCCACCCTAGTAGGACAATATTAACTCAATCAATCCATGAATTACATTCTAGAAAAAGAAGGTAACAAATCTCAACACTAAAGACAAGGTCAAGACCACTACCAAAAAATAAATCAAGTAACTCGAGATAGCAAATTCTAATTTCCCAACTAAGAAGCGATCATAAGAAAGATCACTTATCCCAAACTCTTTAACTCCACTTAGACAATAACTACATCACGAAAAGAACATAATACCTAACTCCACACTAATACTAAGAGCAAACCATTACCGGTAGATGAACCCAACAAACTAGAACGATGAATCCAAGACTTCTCAGCATCAACATTAAAACCACTATTAGGTGATGAACTAGTCAGATTAAAAAAATAGACTCCAAATAGATCATCCTCAAAAATGAGCAAAATAGAGAGGAATAGCAAATGCTAAAACTTCTATAAGCTAAGAGGCAAGTCTTAGAATCTCAAACTCAAGAATGAGCAATATAATCAAATTGCCAACTCTAGAACCATAACAAAACCACGGAAGGTCAACTTACCTTCAATACCATAATCTACTAAACAACTAGCCTAGCATTCCCAATAGAAGAGGAAAACAACCAACCTCACCTCGATATAATAGATACAACATCCAACTAAGCTAGTTGCCCAATCCAACGAATAAGAACCATAAGGAAGGGGAAATTCTAATTAAATACTAATAGTCTAGCCATCTAACAAACAAGGATCAATTATATCAAATAATGAAAATAATAACAATAGCGATATAAACATCAATATAAGGGAATAGGCGGCACCAAAACAAAACTCAATAGCAAGTACCACTATAGGGCCATAAGAAGCCCAATATGCCAAGGTAAATAGGACTTGAACCCAAATACTACACCCCAAGGGAAAATATCAACACTGATCCACTTCATCCACTTCTAAAAGAAATAATCTATGGGGTTAGTCATATAATCATAAATTCTATATCAAGAAACACAACAATTGATATAACCCTACCAAGGCATACAATCATCGATAGGTACAAGAAACCCAATACATACCAATGAAAAGGTAAAGTCAGGAAATAAAAAAATGCACCTATCACGGTGAAATCTAAAGTCATATGCCTGACGTGCCTGAGGGTTAATAAATCTGAATTAATCCAAACTTGGACTGAGCATCAAAATCATCAACTGAGCTGCTAAGTCTAATACACCTAACTAAATGTGCTACAACACCATGAGATTAATCTGAAAGGGTTGAATGACTAATAATCCCTCATCGGGGACACTCTCTAGACTAGTGGTCGATCTTTCTACAATCGTAGCAAACCCTTGAAGCCCTAACCTAGTGAGAAATATGAATTTACCCTAACTATCTAACCAATAGATGCCTAAGGCACTCTCTACTAAAACTACCATCCCTCCCACATTCATAACACACCTCAAGAGGATGGTGAGGAATGAATACTAACTCTGTCTGAACAACCCACTCGTGTCTGGAGCACTCTCTAGATCAATGTCCCATCTTTACCATAACCATAACAAGCTCATAGAATACTCTGAGATACTAACCCGGTTGAAGCAGAATGGCCACTACATCCTAAAAACCCATATAAAAAACTCCACAAGGTCGATGAGAACTCTACGCACAGTGATCACCATGAATAATCTAAGAGCCGCCCATAGCCTGAGATGCTACCTGCATGGAACTAATAGGCTACAAGTGAAGCTGATCCCCACCCAAAGGATCCTCACTCCTGGATAGAACATCAATAGCACTGTACAAATAACATGGACTCTTATATCCACCTTCATAAGTCTTAATACATTCTCTCTCTATGGCCCTCGCATGATTAACTAGCTAAGAGAAGGAAGATCCAACTACTATCAAGTGGTTCGATACCAAACAGATTGGCAATGCTAATTCTCTAATAAATCAATGCACCATATCATGCTTAGAAGGATATAGCATAGAAATATGCATGGAGCATTCAAGAAACCCAATCTCGTACTCTGAATATGATAAAGAACCATGATGAAAACCAATGAATCCAACTCTAGCTTGAGAACTACTCAATGAATGGAATGTCATCCCTATTGTGAGGTATTCGCAAAAAAACTTGGGATCCCTAATGTTGAATCTCAAAAAATATGAAGTGGTCGCAAACTCTACCGGTGCCTTGGTTGTCCCCAAATCCTCTGATTAATGCTGAAGAGTTTTGACACATCCTGACTCCCTAGTCCAATATTGCACTAAAGCTATAGAAATGTATGTTGAAGTCTCATCCGCATCTATTGAATACCTTGCATCATCCATCTGGGACAAAATTTAGTCAAAGAACGTACTTGAGGCTCATAGAAATATGGAAACATGACAAGGAGTCAAGAATAGAATTTCCTAAGAATGCCTTGTAGCCTCTCAAAGATAGGTTACAAACGTCTCTGTGCCAATCTGCAAAACTCTATTAGACACTTAGCTCAGGTACCAACACACGGGTAAACCTAGGCTTTGATAACAATTTGTCACAACCTAATTTCTGAGGTTATGATGGTGCCTACTATAACCCACCAAGAGGTAAGCCAACCCATAGTCTAGAACTACTAGTAACAAACAACCCAAAGAAATGGAGGGAAACTGTGGAATAAATAAAATAAAAGACTAAAATACAAAAGATAGTCTAAAAACCTGGTGGAATCAGTACAAGAGCTTCTAATGTAATATGGTTACAAAATAAAGTACTAAATAAATATACGTATACAACCTATCTTTGAATACAACATAGAGATCAGTCTAACACATAGGAGGAAAATAGTAATTCTCTAAATGACAGGAGCTTACCCTATGTCTTTGAACCATAGCTTCTCCACATGATACACACAATAACAGCGAGAACCCATACTATAATTTGTAGGTTGCAGAAGTATAGTATGAGTACCAAACACGTGGTACCCAGTAGGAAACTACCGACTAAGCTCCAAAGATAATGCAAATATAAATAGCATACAAGCAAGATGTAAAATATACCCAAATATCCAACAAACATAATAAGGCTAATGAGACTATAAGGATAATTATTCTATTTATATCCAAGCAACAAACATAATAAGCTGATGGAACAACAAGGATAAGTTACCCCATACCAACCATACTCTGAGACCCTAGCACTATACCATATATCACTAGTCAATGTACGAATAAAGAGTGAAAGAAGGATATATATTGTAGTATACAAGATAAAGGAATGGATATACAGCATGAGTATGGGGGGGATATACAGTAATACCATAACTACTATAGATGATATATATACATAACAAGGCTAACCCAAGAGTACTATCTAAGTAATCATACTGGTATCCCCAGCCTCCTAATCTAGTAGGAACTAGTGCTAAAATAGTCAGGTTCTCTAATCCATACAGCTATACATGAGCTAATTATCCATAATAAAGTAATTGCCAAGAAAGGGATCAAGATATTAGGGTCTAAAGCCATAATGCCTTCATAGGATAATCAAGCATAATAATATGATCGTAAGATGAAAGAATAAGAATCATACCTCAAATCTCAATACCAATCAAATAATCAACAGGTCACAAACTAACTATAATAACAATAAGAATAACAATACAAGGCAATCTGCTAGTCCAGACAAATAATACCTAACTGGGCCTTTCATAAAACACCATTGTCAAAGGCTTAGAAGTTTCAATCAATATTCAGCAAACAACAGTCCAAGCCTATACCTATGCAACCCCCAATAGGGCTGATAAATACAAGCTCCACACAATATACTATAATCAGCACTTATACTTATACATATGCAACCACCCATAAGGTTGATAGATATAGGCACATATTGGTTATAGGCAATGCACATGCAAGAATGAATACCAAGATATAATCCATAGTACCATAATTGATTTGAATGCTATAAAATAACCTAGTGTGTATAAACTGATATCATCACTATCATCATCAATCATTAGACTTGAATCAAAACTCATATGATAAATATCATGATCAATCATCGGACTTGAACTAGAACTCACATCATCGTATCATCATCAATCACCAAAATTAAACCAGAGCTCACATCATCAATATCATTATCAATCATCTATTTATTCAGTACCACAGATATATGTATATACATGTATATAAGCGCATGGATAGAATCGTGGCTAAAAGAGTATGAGTTCATAAATCTAATACTCAGAGTAAACTTTGAGACTAAATCATCATATGAGTGTAGAAAGGGTCAGAATCTCACTTGATTGGGGTAAATGGTAGTAGTAAGACTGTTGATCAAAATCTATCTTGATCAAATCTCAAAGATCATCATTATTAGTCAAGAAGTCATAAGTTATTCATGAATATAATATGATTCTCATTTTGAAGAAATCTATTTTAAGAGTGAAAAGTGGGAAAATCCCTTTTTTAGGAAAAGAGTAATCCATAATTTAGTTGTAATTGTACCATTTATCGTCTAAGTGATCATGATTGCACCAAATCTATGCTTTCCATCATCAGTATACAAATAATATGATTATAAACATCAATTTGTCTATAAGTTGCGACCACTTCCTTTACAAGGATAAGACAATTTCCCAAACCCAACCAATATCATGACTAAGGCCTTGGGACCAATATATATTTAGCATAACAATGACATCATAACTATGGCCTTGGGCCAACATATAATCATAACATCATAATCACGGCCTTAGGCACAATATATATCCAGAATAACCATAGCATCATAATTTAGGAAAAGACCATTACAATCCACCAAGTAATGTACTAACATCATATTAAGGGTTTATTAACCTTAATTGAGTTTAATCATGCTAACATGTGTAAATAAGTCTATAAAATCTAACACGGGTCTTGGCCTAAAGTGGGCTGAAGGAGCCCACTTATTATATCCGAAATCCATATTTGGACAATTACCCCTTGGACTAGGGTAAGGTATCCACATCGACTTCTAGATGATACATAAGGCATGATTAGCCTTAAGATAGAAATTTCTCCTAAAACATAAGCAACTAAGCCAATTTCATCTAAATTACGATTTAAAGATAGCCTAAACAATCAAAATAAGACTAATCATACTAATCGTATTTCCAGTGTCTAAATCCCATCCCATATCTAGAATAACCTCATAATCATGCTATGAATTAGCTCTATCTATAAAGAAGGTAATAGGATTATAGAAGTATAATAAGTATTTCAATTTAAGGTTAAATACCCTTCTAGCCCCTAAATTGATAATTTAGGCTAAGTCATGGTGTTATACGCACAATCATATCATAATACCTCTATGGAACATATAACATATGTAAACACCATCTCAAGAAAAACAGAAGACACAAGCCTACCTTAATGTCGAACTGCAACTTTTGAATCATCCACAAATTATTTATTTTCATTCCATAATCCCAAAACACCGTCATGTTGTTGAATAGATCTACAAATCAGTAGGAGTAAAACAAGACCTATATTTCTATATTATGGGTCGATCAAATTTCAGGTCAAGAACACGCTCGCGGTGCCCACAAATGGAATCCAAAATTGAACCCGTCACGAGGTCCCTCGAAGGACAAGGAAATTGTGCTTAAAATTTTAGGACAAATAGAGCACAATTTGGGTCTCAAATTAACCCTCAAAATTTAGGAATTTAACCCCTAATTTCAAAGATCTTTACCAATAATTATGATGGACGTTGAAGAGAAAATCAATGGAAAATGACCAAGAAGAGTTAAGTTAGCTTACCATAACCTTTGTGGATGATTTCAAACTTTTTGCACTCTATAAGCTCTCTATTTAGTGTAAGAATGGTGGAAGAAGTGATAGAAAAAAGGGTGGAGAAAGAGGGTTAAATAGTGCCAGGTGTCTCTTAAGAGATCACCCTGTCTCTTAAGTGATAGTCGCTTAAGAGACTTACCTATTGTTTACATGATCTATCATGAGGGGTCGGATGGCTCTTACGCGAACCGTAGGCCGCTTGCGCGGTGCCCGCTTAGGTGGACAAAGCATCGCATGGGTAAACACTGACTACGTGGCCAGTGTCGCTTAAGGAAAAAATAGCTGCATACGCGATGACCACATAAGTAATCATTTTATTACTTAAGCGGTCACACTAGTAACCTGATGCACCAGATTGGCTAAGTCTAAAACAGACTTCGACCGGGTGTTTGGGTTTCTTTCAAAATTCCATGTGCGCAAAAATAATATGCTATCGTACCAAATTTGACGTTCCAGACTCAATTGAACCCTCTAAACTTGCATCCGAGGTTGTTTCAACTAAGTGTGCGACACACATCTATAGTTCCATTGTTCACATAATCTGCCTAATAGCTCAAAATGAGTCTGAAAGCCTCGGGATATGAACCAAGGGTCACTCTAGCATAAAATTAATGTTCTAGAGCTAATGGCTCGATTGGAATTCTCATCTGAGGTCATCTACTAGAAGTTTTGATTCAATACCAAATCCTATACAGCGAAAACTCCAAAATTGGAAAATGAGCCTAAAATCCAAACAAACTGCTCGATAACCAAACCAACAGTTCTAACCCATTGTGGGAAGACTTGAAATGCCACAAATGCATACAAATTGAGGAAATGATCTGAAGGGTCATTACATCTGGTTTTCATGTGAATTGGGCACATTTTTTTCTATTAATGCAGATCCATTAGTTACAAGCTGGCATTCATTTATGTTGTAATGTTGCAAATATGGGAGTTTCCCGAAAACTTATCTTGGTATGTGTTTGGGTGCAAAGAAAAAGGATGCTAATGTTTGGCATGGGGTGATAAATAAGTGTGAAAGAAAAGTGGCACTTTGAAAGGAGCAGCACATCTTCTGGGGGCAGGTTGACCTTGATTAATGGTCTATTGGATGGAATCTCCAAACATATAATGCCATTAGTTTGTATGACCAAGGCCAAGAGTATGGAAAAGAAATTGGACAGGACAAGGAGAAACTCCTTATGGGAGAAGAACTGGGAAAAGTAGAAAACCCATTCAGTAAAGTGTAATACTGCCAGTAGATATAAAATATTCAGGGTTTTGGGGTAAAAGTCTTCCATTACAAAATGGAAGTCTGTTGTTGAAATGGAACTAGAGGTTCCACAATAGTAGTGATGATTCATGGAATGATGTTCTCTAAGTATGGAAAAATATGAGGAACACTGCACTAATATTGTAAAATATCCTATGGGGTATCAGTCTGGAACACATCAGGAACCTCTGTAAAGAGTTTCTTGATGTTGTAAAGCTTAAAATGGGCAACGGAAAGAAAGTAAGGTGGTGGACTGATAGGTGGATGGATGATATTCTATAAGACCTGTACACATTAGCACAAAATGCACTATGACAGACTGTTATTCTACTAGAGGAAGGAATTTACACTAGAGAAGAAACTTATTTGACTGTAAAATTGAAGATATGGATTAACAAACTATTCAAGAAGTTGGAAACTCTCCAGCAATGAACAGGAAGCTAACTTAATATGGTGGAAAATTAAGAAGGATGGAAAGTTTACTGTCAAGCCATGCTATAAAAATCTTTTGGAAAGTACAGGAGACTCAAAATGGTTGGCGACGGAGAAGAATTTGGAATACAATTGGTCCCCCAAGAGCTTCTTTTTTCAGTTTGATTATTACATACAACGCCTTCAAAATTCATAAATCTTAGAAAAGGAGTTTCACTGTGTGAATTAGATGCCTCTTTTGTGAAGAAGTCATTGAATCTGTGAATTATACTGCTTGATCATATTTTGACTAGACAGATCCGGACTATTTTTCTTATTATTTTTGGTGTTCACCAGGTCATGTGAAGGTCCATAAAACTTGTAATATGCAGGTTGTATGAAGATTCTTCATCAATGGATAACATGCACTACTGGATTTTCTATCCCTGTTTGCTTTTTTTTTTGTTTACTTGGATGGAGAGAAACAATAGATATTTTGATGACAAGAAGGACAACATACAATAGGTTAATACAATTGAGAATTGCCTTCCCTAGCACATATATATATTATCAAAATAAAAAGATGTCAATATAATAGATCAAAAGGGTACATGAAGGAGGAGTTTGTTGGAAGTTGAAATTTAGGAGATATCTTTAGGATTAGGAGATGCATGACTTTCAAATCCTAATGGAGCTACTTTATAGGCATATGATACCAAATGATACACAAAGACTTGTGGAGATAGGCTAAGGAGAGATAGATATTTACAGTTAAATCTTACCAAATATTACACCAAGCCTTGTGAAGATGGGCTGAGGAGGATGCTTACAGTCAAACTGAAAAAAGATGAATCACCTATGTGACTTGTATATCATCTCTTGTTGCAGCATCAGGTCGTGATGCCACTGTGGTCGGTAGTTGAGTGGTTCTAAATTAGTTTGGAGTTCCTATGATGTAAAGGACGCAATGCACAACTGGACATTAGAAGAAGAAAAAGAAGACATTGGGCATGGGATGTTTCCCAGGCAATTCTCTTCTGTTCTAGGGAAGGAGAGATATGAGAATATTTGAATTGGAATTAAATATGTAATAGTCTTTTATCTCTAGTTGTTTTGTTTGGTGCTCATGAGTTTTCTCTTCCGATAGAAGATTGGGTAACCTTTTGTTTGATGTGTATACAGGGATCCCTAACAATATAAAGAAAATGCCTAAATCTAATTTTAAGCTAAAAGTTGTAATACATATGAATATAAACAGGTATCAAAAACAGAAAAACTGGTAAAGAATGGAACTAGCACCTGGCAACAATGATGACCTTGGACCATTTATTGTTGAGCATACAATTAATTCAGTATTGAGATGTAATGTCCCAGGAAAGTAACTAACTATGTAAAGGTTTTGTTTTATCACGTCTCAATCTGGGGCAAACAAAAAAAAGTACAGCTATAAATGACCCCTTGTATTTTAAGGTCATAAGCTTATTTGGTGGGAGTTTACTTTTCCTTATCTGTAGAGTGAATTATCTTTGGTTCTCAATTGAAGTAGAATTCTGCATTACTGATCATTGAGCTAGAGTGGGTGTAACTAGATGTTTCGGATGGAGAAGAGACCATTAGGATAGGATTTCCTTAATTGAGAAGCCTTCTTTAAAAGTTTTGACTTGAAGCTTGTGAAGTCAACTCTTCTAAAGTAGCTTAAAAGTTGTAGCAAGTATTTATTCAATTTAAATGATGATGTCAGGTAGCTAAATATTTTAGTCTTGAATATTCAATTACTTGAGATGTATTTCATTCTTTGCAAGATATCAAGTATAAGTAGCATGCCTGCATGAGAAACTTCATATGATGAATCCCGCCTCTTTAATATTTGATGTGTGTCGATTGTAGCTCATTTTTAGTTTGACTAGAAGTTCTAAAGTTGTGGTATGATTGCAGGAGAAACCTCATAAGATGAACCACGCTTATTAATTATTTGTTCCTGAGTTACTTGCTGGTTCTTTCGTGGTTTGACTTGTGTTACTACTTCAGTTTCTATGGTATTTTGGTTGCACGCCCTCTTCTATTGAACCGGACTTTGCCGTTCCTTTTATATGATTTTACTGTACTTCAATTGTTATTGGTGTGGATTAGGCGCGGTAACTTTACTAGGAAGTAAATAGTTATTGCGCGGTAACTTTACCAGAAAATAAATAGTTATTAAGTAATAAGTATTTATTTTTAAGTAGATTATTTCGTGTATAATATTGGTTGGTTTAATTTTCATTTTTATCTTGACTTAAGATGTTTTATTAATTCATATTCTAAGTTGGATATTATCGTAATTAAATTATCTAATATTTTAAAATCTTCGTTAGTACTATATAATCTTTTGTATTATAGGTATAAACTATATAGTTTAGTTTCGATATCTTTTAATGATTTATTCTTTTCGTAAGATGTATTCATCAATTTGTGTAGTTTATTATTTTATTCTATTGAAATTTTAGCAATTTCTGTGTAGTATTTTATTCTAACTTTGCTATATTCAATACGTAGGTTTATGTTCTTTATCTGATTAACTAGTATTTGTTGTTCATGTATAGGTTATTTTCCAACTGTATTAAATAATTTTTCGTATGTATTAAATAAATCATTATCTGTATCTTCTTTTTCTAAGGTTAATTTTATTTTAAGTAATTTTTCTTCTACTTGTCTTTTTTCTATTTCAAGTTGATTTCTGTATTTAACTTGTTCATATATCCAATTTTGCCTTTCTCTAATTTTTTTTATATATTCTAACATTTATTTATTCTGAATAGTATCCATCTGAATCTAAGTAATATTGATGTTCATAATATATGTGTAAGTTTTCTATACTGTTTAATAATTCTTCCTCTTCATAATCTTGTAATTTTTTCCCATATTATTTTCTTTATGTCTATAATTTCTATATTTCTAAGTATATATAAAACAAGTATTTTAATATCATCTGTCATTTAAGTTCGATTACATGCTTTTTCATAATATTTTCTAGTTGTTTGTTTTAGTCTAAGTAATTCTTGCATATTTTCGTTAAGGAATTCTATATATTTTATAGCGTTAGTTTCCATGTATTTGTCTAAATTTATTTTCATTTGTTTTTCTACTAATTGTATATTTTTCATATCTTTTTTCCAAAATTCTAGATATATGTGATTTATCATAGATGTGTACGTAAGTATTTATAAGAGTAATTAGGTAGGTGTGGTATGTAATTTATTCTAGCTATATAATCTTTACCGAATATTTTTTCTAATATGATTTTTCTTATATCTATTATTCTTATATCCTTAATCACATACAAAATAAGTATTTTAAATTTATCTACCATTACATCAGATAAATAATTATTCATTTTCATAAAATTGCTATTTTCAAAATATTCCTTTCAATCATATACATAACAAAATATGGTCATCTTAGATTACTATAAACTAGATTATTCTTAAATAACATGTTCTTTGGTCACTATTAGCATGGTAATCTGGATATTTTTCCCTTAAACAGCGCCTCTACTCTGGTTACTCCCTACCACGGCTTCTTGCCTCATTGGTTTCACCTTTAGGATGACATAGTTCTTAGGGATTTTTCTCCTTTTCCACTTTGCTCATAAACTTCTTAACATATTATTCTTCGAATAATTCTACTATAAAGTAACTAACATGAATTTATTTTATCATACCATGATTGTTGGAATTATGAATTTAACTATTCATAATCATAAATAAATATGTCTGTTCGGGTAAGTTTGATATTTCTAAGCTTTGTTCCTCCATAGATTTTTCCATTGAAATATACCTGTTTTTTAATAACAAAGTAAAATATTTGTTGTGGATAAGAGAGAGTATTTGTGCTTCACATCATGAAGGTTTGCCTTGCAATGCCTTCGGTTCATCTTATTTATAGACTGAAACTTTACAAGAGTATTCCTATTTTTACACGTTTCTAAAAATCTTTTAAAAAATTATTTACCTAATCTACTTTACTTTAGCAAAGTCTTCTAATAAGACAAAAGTTATTAATTCCTAGACTAATAACAGTCAAAAACCTATACAAAAGATTCCAATAATTTACGTAAAGCAAATTGTGAAGTTTACATGTCGCTTTCACAATTTAATAGCTTGTTTTCTATTATTACTCTGTTGATATCTTCTCTTTGTCGTATCTGCTGCTCTTTCATATCTCCATTATTGCTTCTTATCTTGTATCTTCCAGCTGGCGTTCTTATCTTCTTGGTTGATTTTTCTTCTATTCTAGCTGAACTTCTGGGATATCTTATCTCCTCCATTACATTTTGAACATTTATGATCTGGATATTTATGTCCAATTGTCTTGCAATATCTGGTTAATAATTCTTTTGAAATAAATTTTTCTCTGATAACTCTGGCGATAGGTTCCGTCTTTGGTTTGAGCAACGTCAGAATCTATTGCCTAATAGATTCCATATCTGTTGCTCATAATTCCTTTGAATTTGAATATATTAGTACATGATATCTTGAATAATAACTCCATATGGGATTTTGGTTGCGGTATGTGTTTGCTAGCTCTTACAAAATTATAGATAGTCCGATAATCCTCTTATTCGCATAAAATTTTGGTATCTCAATTCTAGGTATTTCTAGTTGTGGAATAATATCTTGTGGTATAATCATATCTCATGTCATTCCTATTTTTACAACTTGTATAGGTTTTTTAACTTCATCATATAATATTTTTGCTGGTGCCGTGTAAATTTTTATAAAAAATAGGGTACCTTTGGTTATTCTTTTAAATATGCTAAATGCTAAATGCTTCATATATTTTCGGTATAGTGGATATCTCATTTCCGTCAGAGGTATATGTAGTACTGAGTAGTCCATATTCATAACAAGTTTTAACTAGACTTGGTTTGGTTTTAGGTAGAGCAATTAGCTTATTGTATCTGATCAATCTTTGGGTTATATAGTTTGTATCTGGTTCTTAAATGTTTATAGCTCTGGGGTTAGTATTTAAAAAGGTTTGTACATTGTAGATATTTTCTATATATGTTCGGGTTATGTAGTTGTAGGTCTTTTTGTCTTGGTTTAAACTATCTCGGTATGTGGTAATTTGTGGGGTATAAACATGGGATCTTTTGATGTATTTGGAAAAAATGGTTTATCAAATAGCTAGTTTAGGTTTATATTTGTGTTTTTCCTAACTCCTTTGCTTGTACCTGCAAAAGTAGATTGGTAAACATTATGGGTTTTAAGGTGTGCCCCAACGTCTCCTTCTAGATCTTGAATTTTAATGTCTTCCGATCGACATAGCTCTGCGCATTGCTGAGTTATCTGATTTGTAGCTATAGACTTCAGTTTATCTTCATTAGTCTTTAGCTTTTCTATTTCATTACTCATACTGTCCACTTTCATTGAAAGCGTAGTTAGGGTTTTGAATATCTTTTCTAAAGCATCATCTTCTTATTATATCAGTCTGTGTAGCTTTGTCTTGATAGGTAGTATGCAATAACATTTTTGTTAGTATTAATTACTTTAATTGTAAATGTAAAATTTAATATATTCAAGACTAGTCTCCGAATCTCTTTTGTTGTAACTGAATTTTGTATTTTCTTTGTTAACCACCAACGTGCCTGTGTATTATCTGTTCGTACAATAAACTTGTTATATACAATATATGGCTCAAATGCTAATAAACATTTATATAATGAGAATAATTCTTTTCTATTTATTTCCCATTTTATTTCTATTTCATTAAACGTACCTGAGTAGTATCTACAATGGTGTTCTAATTTTTCTCCCTCATATCTATATTTAAGTACTCCTCCATAACTACATTCACTAGCATCTGCTTCTACAATATATATAAATTTTCTATTTTCATCTGGAAATTATAATTTTGTTAATTCTTTACAAAGTATTTTTATTTTCTGAACTTGTTTTTTATCTTCATCCTTTTTTAATTTTTTCTATAATGGTTTTAAGTTTTCTGCTAATTTTAGAATATATTCTCTTACTTGGTTTATTAATCCTAAAAATGATTGTAATTTATTTTTTGTATCTAATTCTTCTTTTGAATTTATTATTTTTTGTACTATATGTTGTTGCATCTTGACTCCACTTTTATCTATTTGTATTCCCAAAAATTCTATCTGATTTTTCATAATTTCTGTTTTCTTTTCACTTAAACTTATTCCTGATTTTTCTATTATATCTGTAAACTGTTCGAATAATTTTAAATATTCTTCTTTAGTTTTTGTATATAATAGTATATCATCTATGTATACTATACAATTAGCTAGTTGTTTAAAATAACTATCCATAAAATGTTGATATCTACCTAGTGCATTTTTATATCCAAATGGTAGTACATTCCATTCATAAAATCCTTGTGGTACCGTAAATGCGGTTAATTCCTTAGATTCTTCTTCTAACTTTAAATGGTAAAATCCTGATTTACAAACAAATTTACTAAAATAATTATATCCTTGTATTTGTCTCATTTTTAATATCTTATTTGATATTGGGTAATTATAAGTCATTGTTTTTGCATTTAAATTTCTATAATCAATAACCATCCTACTTTTTCCTCTTTTTTGTTCATTATGTTTATTTACTATAAATGTTGGGCTATTATGTTTACTATTACTTTTTTGTGTATATTGTTTTTCTAATAATTCTTCTATATGCATTTTAAATTCTTTTAAATCATCAAAATTATATGTTAATGGTTTCTGGGTTATTATGCTATTTTTATCTATTAATTCAATTTTTATAGTGGTTTTATGTTTTTCTCATCCTTTTAATGGATCTTCACTATATAATTCTTCTAATTTTTTCTTAATTATTTCTATCTTATTTATTGAAAATATAGTTATTTCCTTTTTATTTATTGAAAATATGACCAGTTCTATTGTATCTTCAGTATTTTTTATATTTTTTAATTTTTGTGTAATTTTTTCACTTCCTTTTATCCAATCAGTTTTCTTTCTTATTTTATTAATAACTCTTTTTGCTCTTACTTTCTGTTTACATGGTGTTGTAAACCACCAATCTGTTCTAGTTATTATATGTGGGTATAATTTATCTAAAAATGGCATTCCTAAAAGTATATCTTTTGATGTTAGCTCATAATTATAGATTTCTTCTATTGTTAATATTTTATCTCATACTTGTGTTTTTACATTCTTAGCTTTATAAGTAATTAAGCTTCCTTCGTTATTAAATCCTTTAACTATTATTGGTGTTTTTAATTTATCTCATTTACTTTCTAGTAAACAATTATATCTACATAAATTAGCTTATGCTCCTGTATCTATCATAGGCGTATAATATCTACTATAATATCCTTCTACTACTATCTTCATTAATACATATATTTTCATATCATGTTAGAGCTCTTCTTAGGAATAATCTTTCCCTATTATATGTTTAGATAATTATGTATGTTCTATATTGTATGGTTTTACTTGTTCTAGCCATTTAATACTTAATATTATGTTTGCTTTTTGCATTTCTTCCTTTATTTCAAATTCTATTTTCATTTTGCTAACTCCTATTATTATTTCTTTTTCTGCTATATTTTTAGTGATTATTAAGCTTCTTGGTAGCTCTGGACATATATTATTATCAGATTTTATTTCCTCATTTTTAATAGATGAATAAAGTACAAAAATATAAAGAATTAAAATAAATTATTTCTGAAAAACATAAAGAATTAAAAATAAGAATAGAAAGACTATATTATAATAAATTTGTCGGAGTTAGTAAAAACTCAATAAATGCACAAAAAGATGAAATATCAAATTTAGAATCACAAATAGATAGTTTCAAATATATATATCAACATGAACTATTTACAATAAAAAGAACAAAGAAGAATTTATAATAGATGAAAAAATATATGATAATCACGAAGGATTAAAAATAAAAATAATATTTTCTAATATAGGAAGAAGATATAAGAAAATAGGTGAACATTTATATTTAATGCTAGAAAAAGAAGAATTAAAATTAGACCATAAATTGACAGCTATGGTGAGAATAGAAAAAAAAAAATAAGAAACTACAGAAGAAATACGAAAAATAGAAGAAACTAAAAATAGTAGGATTGCTGAATTAGAAAAAGAACTACAAATGCTGAAAGATCTGTATGAAAAAAGACAGAAAGAAAAAGAAGAAAAAGATAAAGAACAAAAATTATTAAATGAGATAAATCAATTTAAAGAAAAATTAAAAATAGACAATAAAGAAATAGAAACCAAGGAATTAGAAATTAATACAATAGATGTTGAAGAAATAGATAATTATGATTCGGAAGATAGTGAAACATATATAGAAATCTTAACAAATACAAAAAATTTAGGAATTAGTGGAAAACAAGAAGTAATTAATGAAGAAAACTTAGAAAATATAAAAACAGAAATAAACACTCTTGATAAAAAAAGAAGATGAAAATATAATACCTAGAGCATCAGAAATAAGAAAACCTACATATTATAAGAATAAGTTTAAAAGATATAATCTAAAGAATGAATATGACAAATGGACACCAAAACAAATAGTTAATAAAAATTATAACTTTTTAGACTTAGATTGTGTAATAGATACTGAAAAAATAATACAACTATGGATAGGATATATGACAAAACAATTATTAGATAATAATATAAAGGTAATAGATGCACCAGAATATATAGAAAGAACACTAATAGGAACAGTGAAATTATGGTTTTTTAAACCTAACTGAAAATAGTAAAAGAGTATTAAAAACTGACAAACTCACAGAAGGAACATCATCAACAACCACAACTAAACTAACACCTATAGAAATATTAAAAAAATATGAAATAGCTATAAAAGATGAATTTAGCAGCATGACAACAACAGAAGAAGAACAAAATGAAGAGAAAGATACAAATAGGAATTTAATGTTAAAATTAGCAATATGTAATATGTGTTACATAGATGAGTATACTTACGCATTTAAAGAATATTATTATAAAGGAACATATAATACAGAAGAAAGTAAGGAAATAAGAAAATTATATTTTAATAAATTACCTGAACCATTTAGTTCAAAAATAATAAAAAATTGGGATGAAGCAAAAATAGTAGATACTTTAGGAGCAAGAATAAAATTTTTACAGCAATGGTATAGAAACCTATGTGAAAAATATAGAGCAGAAATAAAAATGAAAAAAAAACATTAATAAGAAATTTAGCATGTTGCAAAGATAAAATAGCACCTCAATCTGGATGCGAAGAAAAATATTATAAGAAAAGAAAAGGACATAAGAAATATAAGAAATACAAAACATATAAATATAAATATAAGAAACCAAGAAAAAGATATTATGTAAAAAATTATAAACATAAAAGACCATATAGAAAAAAGAAATCTATAAAAGAATGTACTTGTTATAATTGTGAAAAATTAGGACATTTAGCTAGAGATTATAAATTACCTAAAAACCCAAAAAATAAACAAATATCAAAAATAAAAATAAAAAATACAGAGTAAATGCAGATAGATTACATAAATTACGAATTAGAAATTGAAGACAGTATATATGAAATTTCACAGAATGAAACAGATAATAAAATAGATAGTGAATTAGACGAATTAAATGACTGAAGAAGATATACAAATAAACCAAATGACTGAAGAAGATATAAAAATAATAACAAAAGAAGAATATTTAAATGACGAAGGAACAGATCAAAAAAATAATATTTGATAACAATATATTTGATGAAATAAAAGGAAAAGAGTTAGACTTAAGTGTAGAAAAAATATTTAAAATACCAACAATAAAAAATATATTTACTAGGAAAAAGGAAGAATATTACGTAGTATGTCAAAAGGAACATGTAATAGACTGCAGGTATGAAAAAGGTAAAGCTAGTATACCACTAGTAACAAAAAGGTTAATTAATAAAAAAATAAACGATATAAAAAGTAGAGGAGACCCAATAAAATATGTACACCTTGGAGGTGCAGAGATATTAATAAAAGCATGTTTTAAAGAAGGAATAGATACACCAATATAATAATATTTAGCAGATGATAGGATTATAAGACATATAGAAAAAAGCATAATAACTGTGATTAAAGGAAATTTAATATACCAAAAATTTAAATTTATAATAAGTGCAAATTATTCAGTAGCAATAACAGATAAAAATATAGATAAATCATTATTATAATCATTAGTATTATATTGGATAATATCAGGAATAGAACTAACCACAGGAAGTAAAATATTTACAGCAAGATGTAAAAATCTATATGTATTAACAACAAAATATAAAATAACGGGAAAAAATAAAATTAATAAAATACAAATAGAAAGTCCTTTTGAACAATTCGTAAAAACAATTGATAATAATGATTATAGTTACAGAAATATAGACATAGAAGAAGTTGTAGATATAATAAATGATAGAATAAGTACAACAAAAAGAATAGCTTATGAAAAATCAGAATCATCAAATTCATCACAAAGAACAAGTTATGAAAAAAGT
The DNA here is from genome assembly GCF_002878395.1 of Capsicum annuum. NCBI lineage: Eukaryota > Viridiplantae > Streptophyta > Magnoliopsida > Solanales > Solanaceae > Capsicum > Capsicum annuum. Next base: position 113,134,048 of record NC_061113.1, on the reverse strand, counting down.
TCAATAGTTAATTTAAATCAATATTACATAACAGGAACAATAAATGAAAAGGAATATTTAATACTCTTAAATATAGGACAAGAAGAAAATTATATAGCAAAATATCTAGTAAAAAATAAGGAAATAAAATCTGATAATAATATATGCTCAGATCTACCAAGAAGCTTAATAAACACTAAAAATATAGCAGAAAAAGAAATAATAATAGGAGTTAGAAACATGAAAATAGAATTTGAAATAAAGGAAGAAATGCAAAAAGCAGACATAATATTAGGAATTAAATGGCTAGAACAAGTAAAACCATACAATATAGAACATACACAATTATCTATAACATATAATAGGGAAAGATTATTCCTAAGAAGAGCTCTAACA
>NC_061113.1:113114900-113130673 GCF_002878395.1 Capsicum annuum | reverse complement strand
TGATTGGATAAAAGGAAGTGAAAAAATTACACAAAAATTAAAAAATATAAAAAATACTGAAGATACAATAGAACTGGTCATATTTTCAATAAATAAAAAGGAAATAACTATATTTTCAATAAATAAGATAGAAATAATTAAGAAAAGATTAGAAGAATTATATAGTGAAGATCCATTAAAAGGATGAGAAAAACATAAAACCACTATAAAAATTGAATTAATAGATAAAATAGCATAATAACCCAGAAACCATTAACATATAGTTTTGATGATTTAAAAGAATTTAAAATGCATATAGAAGAATTATTAGTAAAACAATATATACAAAAAAATAATAGTAAACATAATAGCCCAGCATTTATAGTAAATAAACATAGTGAACAAAAAGAGGAAAAAGTAGGATGGTTATTGATTATAGAAATTTAAATGCAAAAACAATGACTTATAATTACCCAATATCAAATAAGATATTAAAAATAAGATAAATACAAGGATATAATTATTTTAGTAAATTTGATTGTAAATCAGGATTTTACCATTTAAAGTTAGAAGAAGAATCTAAGGAATTAACCGCATTTACGGTACTACAAGGATTTTATGAATGGAATGTACTACCATTTGGATATAAAAATGCACTAGGTAGATATCAACATTTTATGGATAGTTATTTTAAACAACTAGCTAATTGTATAGTATACATAGATGATATACTATTATATACAAAAACTAAAGAAGAACATTTAAAATTATTAGAACAGTTTACAGATAGAATAGAAAAATCAGGAATAAGTTTAAGTGAAAAGAAAACAGAAATTATGAAAAATCAGATAGAATTTTTGGGAATACAAATAGATAAAAGTGGAGTCAAAATGCAACAACATATAGTACAAAAAATAATAAATTCAAAAGAAGAATTAGATACAAAAAAGAAATTACAATCATTTTTAGGATTAGTAAACCAAGTATGAGAATATATTCCAAAATTAGCAAAAAACTTAAAACCATTACAAAACAAATTAAAAAAGGATGAAGATAAAAAACAAGTTCAGAAAATAAAAATACTTTGTAAAGAATTACCAAAATTACAATTTTCAGATGAAAATAGAAAATTTATATATATAGTAGAAGCATATGCTAGTGAATGTAGTTATGGATGAGTACTTAAATATAGATATGAAAGAGAAAAATTAGAACACCATTGTAGATACTACTCAGGTACATTTAATAAAACAGAAATAAAATGGAAAATAAATAGAAAAGAATTATGCTCATTATATAAATGTTTATTAGCATTTGAGCCATATATTATATATAACAAGTTTATTGTACGAACAGATAATACACAGGTACGTTGGTGGTTAACAAAGAAAATACAAAATTCAGTTACAACAAAAGAGATTCGGAGACTAGTCTTGAATATATTAAATTTTACATTTACAATTGAAGTAATTAGTACTAACAAAAATGTTATTGCAGACTACATATTAAGACAAAGCTACATAGACTGATATAATAGAAGATGATGCTTTAGAAAAGATATTCAAAATCCTAACTACGATTTCAATGAAAGTGGACAGTATGGGTAATGAAATAGAAAAGCTAAAGACTAATAAACATAAACTGAAGTCTATAGCTACAAATCAGATAACTCAACAGTGCGCAGAGCTATGTCGATCGGAAGATATTAAAATTCAAGATCTAGAAGGAGACGTTGGGGCACACCTTAAAACCCATAACGTTTACCAATCTACTTTTGCAGGTACAAACAAATGAGTTAGGAAAAACACAAATATGAACCTAAACAAGCTATTTGATAAACCATATATTCCAAATACATCAAAAGATCCCATGTTTATACCCCCACAAATTACCACATACCGAGATAGTTTAAACCAAGACAAAAAGACCTACAACTACACAGCCCGAACATATATAGAAAATATCTACAATGTACAAACCTTTTTAAATACTAACCCCAGAGCTAGAAACATCCAAGAACCAGATACAAACTATATAACCCAAAGATTGACCGGATACAATAAGCTAATTGTTTTACCTAAAACCAAACCAAGTCTAGTTAAAACTTGTTATGAATATGGACTACTCAGTACTGTATATACCTCTGACAAAAATGAGATATCCACTATACTGGAAATATATGAAGAATTTGGCATTTTTAAAAGAATAACCAAAGATACCCTATTTTTTATAAAAATTTACGCGGCACCAGCAGAGATATTATATGATGAAGTTAAAAAACCCATACAAGTTGTAAAGATAGGAATGACACGAGATATGATTATACCATAAGATATTATTCCACAACCATAAATACCTAGAATCGAGATACCAAAATTTTATGCGAATAAGAGGATTATCGGACTATCTACAATTTTGTAAGAGCTAGCAAACACATATAGCAACCAAAATCCCATATGGAGTTATTATTCAAGATATCATGTACTAATATATTCAAATTCAAAGGAATTACGAGAAACAGCTATGGAAACTATTAGGCAATGGATTCTAACGTTGCTCAAACCAGAGACGGAACCTATGACCAGAGCTATCAGAGAAAAATTTATTTCAAAAAAATTATTAACCAGATATTGCAAGACAATTGGACATAAATATCCAGATCATAAATGTTCAAAATGTAATGGAGTTGATAATGATATCCCAGAAGTTCAGCTAGAATAGAAGAAAAATCAACCAAGAAGATAAGAATGCCACCTGGAAGATACAAGATAAGAAGCAATAAAAGAGATAAGGAAGAGCAGCAGATACGACAAAGAGAAGATATCAACGGAGTAATAATAGAAGACAAGCTATTAAATTGTGAAAGCGACATGTAAACTTTCACAATTTGCTTTACGTAAATTATTGGAATCTTTTGTATAGGTTTTTGACTATTATTAGTCTAGGAATTAATAACTTTTGTCTTTTTAGAAGACTTTTGTAAAGTAAAGTAGATTAGGTAGATAATTTTTTAAAAGATTTTTAAAAACGTGTAAAAATAGGAATACTCTTGTAAGGTTTCAGTCTATAAATAAGATGAACCGAAGGCATTGCAAGGCAGACCTTCATGAGTTGAAGCACAAATACTCTCTCTTATCCACAACAAATATTTTGCTTGGTTATTAAAAAATAGGTATATTTCAATGGAAAAAGCTATGGAGGAACAAAGCTTAGAAATATCAAACCTACCCGAACAGGTATATTTATTTATGATTATGAATAGTTAAGTTCATAATTTCCAACAATCATGGTATGATAAAATAAATTCATGTTAGTTACGTTATAGTAGAATTATTCGAAGAATAATATGTTAAGAAGTTTATTAGCAAAGTGGAAAAGGAGAAAAATCCCTAAGAACTATTCCATCCTAAAGGTGAAACCAATGAGGCAAGAAGTTGTGGTGGGGAGTAACCAAAGTAGAGGTGTTGTTTAAGGGAAAAGTATCCAGATTACCATGCTAATAGTGACGAAAGAACATGTTATTTAAGAATAATCTAGTATATAGTAATCTAAGATAATCATATTTTGTTATGTATATGATTGACGGGAATATTTTGAAAATAGCAATTTTATGAAAATGAATAATTATTTATCTGATGTAATGGTAGATAAATTTAAAATACTTATTTTATATGTGATTAAGGATATAGGAATAATAGATACATGAAAAATCATATTAGAAAAAATATTCGGTAAAGATTATATAGCTAGAATAAATTACATACCACACGTACCTAATTACTCTTATAAATACTTACGTACACATCAACTATGATAAATCACATATATCTAGAATTTTGTAAAAAAGATATGAAAAATATACAATTAGTAGAAAAACAAATGAAAACAAATTTAGTCAAATACATGGAAACTAACGATATAAAATATATAGAATTCCTTAATAAAAATATGCAAAAATTACATAGACTAAAACAAACAACTAGAAAATATTATGAAAAAGCATTTAATCGAACTTAAATGACAGATGATATTAAAATACTTGTTTTATATCTACTTAGAAATATAGAAATTATAGACATAAAGAAAATAATATGGGAAAAATTACAAGAGTATGAAGAGGAAGAATTATTAAACAGTATAGAAAACTTACACATATATTATGAACATCAATATTACTTAGATTCAGATGGATACTATTCAGAATAAATAAATGTTAGAATATATAAAAAAAATTAGAGAAAGGCAAAATTGGATATATGAACAAGTTAATTATAGAAATCAACTTGAAATAGAAAAAAGACAACTAGAAGAAAAATTACTCAAAATTAACCTTAGAAAAAGAAGATACAAATAATGATTTATTTAATACATACGAAAAATTATTTAATACAGATGGAAAATTACCTATACATGAACAACAAATACTAGTTAATCAGATAAAGAACATAAACCTACGCATTGAATATAGCAAAGTTAGAATAGAATACTACACAGAAATTGCTAAAATTTCAATAGGATAAAATAATAAACTACACAAATTGATGAATACATCTTACGAAAAGAATAAATCATTAAAAGATATCGAAACTAAACTATATAGTTTTTACCTCGAATACAAAAGATTATATAGTACTAACAAAGATCCTAAAACATTAGATAATTTAATTACGATAATATCCAACTTAGAATATGAATTAATAAAACATCTTAAGTCAAGAAGATAAAAATGAAAATTAAACCAACCAATAATATCACGAAATAATCTACTTAAAAATAAATACTTATTACTTAATAACTATTTATTTTCTAGTAAAGTTACCGCGCCTAATCCGCACCCCCCTACAATTAGGATTCAAGGTTGTAGTTAATCTCTACAGCAAGGTGCCTTTGCAAGCTTATTGCCTAAATTTATTAGTATTATCTGTTAAGACTTGTGCCAACTGTCGAGTAATGAAATGGTTCAAGCTCTCTCGTCTCAGCTTGGTAGAATTGAAAAATGCACCATTTTGTGTAGGCAGCAATTGAAATCATTGATTATAGTTGGGTAAACACGAAATAATAGCAAAAACATTTGTGGCAAAATAATAGAAAAATAAATGAAAATAATGAAACCAAAGATTTTACGTGGAAACCTTTTTAAATAAGGGAAAAAACACAGACCAAAAGGAGCAACTGATATTACTAGCAGTGACTTTTACACCATATTCACAAGTACAGTACTCAAAGTGACTACTATACACTAAAAAGAAATAACCTTTTTTTGACTCTCACCTTACTAAAATATCGCTCACTCTAATTTTTTCTTTACACACTATTTTTTATCACAATCTGTGGAATACCCCACTAATTTCTATATATTATTTTTCTCTCCATTTGGTGTGTATCAAAATGAGCTGAAGCTGTCTCTATTTATAGTAGCTAATGTTGTTACTAATGTCATTGATGACATCACCACTAGAGACACAAAAGTCCAATTTTTTTGTGTGGAAAATTAATTGGACGGTGGCTTTACTCCTACCATATCTTTGAATTCTTTGGCCTAAGGAAGAAAACAACTTCCTAAATTCATGGAAAAATTTTCAAAAACATTAATGGTGTTGGACCCCATGAATCTCTTCCTCTAATCTCATGCATCTGAAGAAGGTATCTCCGTCTTCTTAGAAGGAGCTCATGCCTACAAGTTCTTTGCACAATTTAAGCTTGTCTTTTGGCACCACTTTTGTCAGCATATCCGCAGGATTTTCACTTGTGTGAATCTTTCTAACATGGAATGATTCATTCTCCACTTGTTTATGAATCCAATGGTACCTTATATCAATGTGTTTTGTTCTTGCATAGTACATGGAGCTCTTGCTCAAGTCTATTGCACTTTAACAATCACAATAGACAACATACTCCATTTGTTACAATCCAAGTTCTTGAAGGAATTGCTTGAGCCATATTATTTCCTTGCCATCTTCAATTGTAGATAGTGAGACATACTTATGAAAATTCGACTACCATGATATAGCTCCCCCTAAAAATGTAAAAAAAAAATACAGTAGTAGATTTCTATTATCAAGATCACCCACCATATCAGTATCTGTATAGCCCTTCAAGATTAGATCAGGCCCTCCAAAATACAAACAATCTCTTGAGGTTCCTCTTAGGTACCTCAATATCTATTTGACTGCTTCCTAGTGCTTCTTTCCTAGATTTTCAAGAAACCTGCTGACAACACCAACTGCATGAGCAATATCGAGTCTGGTACACACTACTCCATACATTAGACTTTCGACAATGGAAGAATATGGAACTTTAGTGAAGCTCTCATTTTTCTCCTTCGTTGTAAAACACATTTTCCTGCTCAACTTTATATGACCAGTAAGGGGTGTGTTAACAACCTTAGCATTCTTCATATTTAAGCTCTCCAGTACACGTTCAATGTACTTCTCCTATGACAAGTAAAGCTTCCTTTCATCTCTGAGATGAGTAATTCTCATGCACAAAATCTACTTAGCATGACCCAAGTCTTTCATAGCAAAATACTTGAATAATTATTTCTTCAACTCATCAATTCGGGAAGTATTCTTGCCCACAATCAACATATCATCCGCATATAGTAAAAGGATGACAAGATCATCTTTAGAAAATTTTTGTACAAATACACAGTGATCTGAAGAAATCTTCTTGTATCCTTGCTCCCCCATGACAAATTCAAACTTCTTATACCACTGTCTGGGAGTTTGCTTCAAGCCATAGAGATGCTTCTTAACTTTGCACACATAATTTTCTTTACCTTTTACTTGAAGCCCTCAGGTTGTTCCATATAAATCTCCTCTTTGACGTCACCGTGAAGAAAAGTTATCTTCACACCCATCTGCTCGATCTCCAAATCAAGACTAGTAGCTAAACCAAGAACTGTACAAATATAGGTCATTTTGACAATAGGAGAAAATATTTCATCAAAGTCAATACCCATCCTTTTACCAAATCCTTTGACAAATAATCTAGCTCTGTATCTAGGCTTCAAGCTGTGTTCTTCAAATTTTACTTTGAACACCCATTTATTCTTCAAATCTCTCATTCCCTTAGGCAATTTCATCAACTCATAAGTGTGGTTCTCATGCAAAGATTTCAACTCATCTTTCATGGTTTCAATCTATTGATCCTTGTGTTCATCCTTCATGGCCTCCTCATAACATTCAGGTTCTCCTCCATTAGTGAGTAACACAAACTCATTAGAAGAATAATGAGAAGAAGGAATATGTTATCTTTTAGACCTTCTAAGTGGAGTATTTAACACGTCCATGGTTTCTTGAACTGGAGCATCATCAACAACAACATCGTTGTCATTATCAACATCAATATGTTGAATTGAAACATGGTTTTGGGCGTCACTATTATTATCTAAACCACTAACATCATGCACACTTGTACGAGGAAATTAATTAAAACTAACAACACCATCAGAACTTGAAGATTCTAGCTTCTCTGCTTTGTCAATATTTTCAATATTTTGATCCTCCGTGAAGATAATGTCACGACTTCTTATAAGTTTCTTCTCAATGGGATCATATAGCCTGTAACCAAACTCATCAAGGCCATAAGCAATGAAGATGCACTATCTTGTCTTGGCATCTAGGTTTGACCTCTAATCTTTAGGCACATGTACAAAAGCTTTGCAACCAAATAATCTCAAATGGTCATAGGTTAATAACATGTGCAACGGTTAATAAAGCCTCACCCCAAAAAGAGTTTGGCAACTTTGCTTCAGAAAGCAAATATCTAACTCTTCCATCATGGTTCTGTTTATCCTTTCTGCCAAACCATTAAGCTGGGGAGTTTTGGGAGGTGTCTTTTGGTGTTTGATACCTTATTGCTTGCAATATTCATCAAACGATACACAATATTCACCACCGTTATCAGTATAAATCCACTTCAGCTTCTTTCTTGTCTCTTTTTCAATGAAAGCTTGAAACTACTTAAAGACACCCAACACTCGGTATTTAGTCTTCAAGACATAGACCCAAAGTTTTCTTAAGTAATCATCAATAAAAATGACAAAGTAAAATGCACCACCCATAAATCTGAATACACTAGCTCAAGCAACTTTGTTTTTCTTAAAGGAGGATAAGACTTGAAAGAAACTCTATTTTGTTTTTCAGCCAAGCAGTGCTCACATTTTTTTAATTTTGCACTTTGAAAATCTTAAAGTAATTTCTTCTTGGCTAGAACATTAATTCCTTTCTCACTAATATGGCTAAACCTCTTATGCCATAATATTGATGAGCTAGCACTTTCAACTGCATTCATCATATTAGCATAAGTAGAAGTTGTAGTCCAGTATAGACCACAACGCTTGTCTCCATGATCCACAAACAAAGAACCCATAATGAGTTTCCATTTTCCACCATCATTGGTACTAAAATATCCCTCATCATCCTGCACACCAATAGAAATTAAATGCAAGTAAACATCTAGTGCATGTTTTACATTGTTTAAAACTAGTTTAGATCCAATGCTAGTTTCCAAACAAACTGTACTAATACCAACTACCTTAGATACAGTGTTATTGTCCATACTCAAGGTTCCAAAGTCATCTGGAGTATAAGATGAGAAAAAATCCTTTGTTGATGTCACGTGAGATGCGGTACTAGAATCCACAATCCAGCTTGACTCATCACGAGTAATGTTTATTAGATTTGTATCAAGGACAGTAACACGATCTTCAGGGGTGACGGTGGCTATTCAATTTTCATTGTTGTCTTATTTCTTTTCCTCCTTGTTTCTTTTCTCATTCTTTAACTTTTGGTAAAATTTCTTTGTGTGCCCTTTTAACCCATAATGATATCACTCAATATCTTTAAATTTTCCTCTGGATTTGCTTCTATAATGTTCTTTATTTTGAGAACCACAATTCTTGCTTCTCCCCTAGCTCCAGCCACTAAGACATCAAACGAAGAGGAACCTTGAGACTTTCATCTCAATTCTTTATTAAGAACACTGCTCTTGGCAAAATCTAATAGAAATCATGTCATCGGGAGCAAAATTTGATAATAAAGTTTTAAATGTTTCCCAAGAGTCTGGTAGGTAATCAAGTAAAAGCAAGCCTTGAATTTATTTATCAAACTTAATACCCATAGCAAATAACTAGTTCATGATCCCCTAAAAATTATTCAGGTAATCTTTCATCAGAGAACCATCATGGTATTTTAACCCCAATATTTGTTTTATTAAGAACATCTTATTATTTCTAGTCTTTCGAGCATACAAACTTTCAAGATGCTCCCATAGGGACCGAGCATGTGTTTCTCTATAAATATGGTTCAATACATTATCATTAACCCACTGCCTAATATAATCGAAACTTGTCTGTGCAATAAGTTCCAGTCTTCATCTATTTCATTTTCAGGTTTTATATTGTCAATGACCAGCTGATAAAAATTCTTAACATAGAGCAGATCTTCCATTTTCCCTTCCAGATGGCATAATTAACACCATTTAAAGTAACCATTCTACTTGTGTTGGCTTTTATTATTTACTAAAAATATAGATATTGCAAAGTGTGGGATCTGGTACCAGTTTGTTGGATAAACGTAGAATAATATCAAAAGTATTTATGGAAAAATAACAGGGAAATAAATAAAAATAATAACACCAAAGATTTTACGTGGAAATCCTTTTAAATAAGGAAAAAACCACAGACTAAGAGGAGCAACTGGTATTACTAGCAAGGATTTTTACATTGTAGTCATAAGTACAATACTCAAAGTGACTACTACACACTCAAAATAAAATAACTCTCTTTTGACTCCCACCTTACAAAAATCTCGCTCACTCTAATTTTTTCTTCACAGACTACTTTTTATCACAATCTATGGAATACTTCACTACTCTCTATATATTATTTTTGTCTCTATTTGGTGTGTATCAAAATGAGTTGAAGTTGCCTCTATTTATAGTTGCTAATGTTGCTACTATTGTAATTGATGACATCACCACTAGAGATACAAAAGTCAAATTTTGTTGGGTGGAAGATTTAATTGGACGGTAGCTTCACTCCTGCTATATCTTTGAATTCATTGGCCTTAGGAAGAAAACAACTTCCTAAATTCATGGGAAAAATTTCAACAACATTAATAGGGCTGGACCCCATAGTTATTTCCCTCAAGATCAACGAAGGAAATACTATGAAAGTGCTCACTGATGAAAATGCAAAATAACCATCTATCCTCTTGGTGTTTTTAGGTGAATACCTAGAAATTCAATTCTTATCTAGAATATCTTATATCTAGTAATTGAAGATTTATAAAATCACATTTCCCTAGGAAATTTTCCCTAGGGAAAGCTTCAAGATCCCTTCTGGACCTAAGCATCTAATCTCCATTGGACTTCTTTTGCCATAGTCCAATCTCCTTTTCTTTTCCCTTCAAGTCTTTCTTCTCTTTCTTTTAGGATAGTGAGTGGGATTTATTTTAATTTAGGGGGAAAGATTATGACTTAACAAAATCACAATCTGCTTCCAAATGAGTAGAGAATGCCAAACTCTACATGAGAGGATGTAACTTAGTCGAGCTTCTTTAGGGTGGCTATGCAAAAGATTTAAAGAGGCTTCTGAAATTAAAGGAAAATCATTCAAGACTTAGAGGCGCAAAGATGTGACTACCCATATTTATTTTACTCTAAAGTTCAATAATTTTTGGAGATTTATTTTGGTTATCACAGTTAATAGAGAAGAACGATCAGTCATTATTCCGCCAAGAAACTCATTTAATGAAGGATGGACCATGCTATCAACAAAAGTTGAGTATTTCATTACAAAAGACTTAATGTCACAAGTAAATGATAATGCAGGGGAAACAAGTAAAAAGAAGGACAAAGGTAAGGGGAGTTACAGGGGTTCTATACAAAAGAACTGATAGACTACAAGCGACACTATAAATAATGACAACAGCGAGAGAGAACCATTAAAAAGAAGTTTGGTTGGCAATTTTTTAGAATGTGATGAGATCCCAACTCGTAATGATCTAAGAAATGGGTCCAATAAACTTGGAAAGGCATCTTTAACATACAGGTCTTCTATCTGAATGGTATTCAGTTTCTCTTTGAATTTCAACAGAGTAACTCAATACTTATGCTAGTTGTTTTCTTAATACTTCTGTGAAGATTGTACATAATACGTTTGTCTCAATTTATTTGTTTGATTTTAGTTTAACAAGGAGTTTAAGAAGATATTTTAAAAAAATTTGATTTTAAATTAAAGTTAAAAGTATGTGAAATGTACCAAAATGTCCTTCAATATTGTGGTATTTTTTTATATCTAAGCTAAAAGGGTAACAAAATAAACTAGAAAAGTTGAGAGCGAGAACAATACAAAAGAGTTTTCTTATTTATCAAAATATCATGTATTTAAATATATACAATATGAACCCTTATGCGTCTAGTTATAGTGTTACATAGAGGCATACAAAAGGTTGTCATAAACATGACACTGACCATGAAGATAATGAAAAAAGTTATGGTAGTGTAAGGTTACAAGAATAATGATCATGAATGGTGGATATTATCTTCATAATGAGGGAAGTAATGGAGATAAATAGCGGGAGTAGATTCTTGTAATAGTGGGCATCCACATTATAATATTTTATAGAACTCTTCCTTTGAAAAGATAATATGCCTCGTTAAAATTTTAGTATAAAAAATCCTAGTGAAGGAAAAAGAGTATGCATATCTTTAATATGCTTTATTCATTGCCTCACAAAAACCTTATTAGGAAAACTCAGTGGAACAAAATCTCGTTCAAGAAAAAAAGAGTAAAACACATATTAGTTTTCTTCTGATTATAATGACACTTAATTCTTGTAATGATGTCATCCAATATTGTATGCCAACTTTTCAAATATTGATATTGACATGTATTTGTGATCAAATCACATTCTTAAAGACATTATGTTCTTTAACTCATCCAGATATATCATTTTCTTGTTTCTTGGATATGTTGAGTTTTTGGGCTCATACAAATGCATTCTTGATAATCACTTTTTCGTGACCTCATCATCACAATAAAATTGTTTATTCAACTTATACATAGCAATGCTAAAATTGTGGACACTTTCATTTGCTAATAATAGAATTGATTATCATGTAAAATAACACGATATGATAATGTTCTAACTTGCAAACAAATTAATTTCTTGAGATTAAACTTTATGTAAATCATCCTACACTTTCATCATCAACATATTTCTTGATAATATTGGTTAGAAATAATAAGTTCAATCAATATTTACTTTCATTCAAATTCAAATAAAAGTGAAACTATATCTTTCCTGCAAATTAACAAAAATATTTTCTCATGTATAGAAATAGTAGGATATATAAGTGCATCAATTCCAATATGCACCAATTCACTAATCATTTTTATGAGATCAAAATTGTCTTTCTTTCTGTTCATTGATCTCACAGCAATTAGGGTATTCAATGAATCGGATTGCTTTAGAACCTTTCAAGTCCTTCAAGGATTTCATATAATATTTACTGTCTAATCAAACATGACAATCATCCACTATATACGTTCACGTTTTTTGCACATTGCTAGGCATAAAGAAACCTTATTGCATCCACCATAGGAAAACACATCTCCAAACAATAATGCCAAGATCTTTGCGAATAGCTTTTGTGATTCAAGACACAAGACGTATTTTATATCTTACGATTTTACATTTCGCGTAATAATCCATTGTACCCCATTGGAATTATACCTTATTCTATAGACTTAGTCCATATATCATCACTTTTTAAGTGAAATAAAATATACTCGAATTGCTTATTTTATCGAGCTAATCATTTATCTATCCACATTATTTGACTAATTTGAATTAAGATCCTTGTTACCTTTTATAATGGTATTATATTTTATCAAAAATATTGTTGAGGGTCATTTGATATTGATTCCAATACAACAAAACTTATTGAAATCTCATCATTTTTGAGTACCTAAACCTTTGTCAAGGTTATAAGAGTGTTATGTTATGATCCTCTTTTTAAAGAACTTACCTCATTTTCATTGACCATCTTTATTATTGGCTCTTCTCCTTCTTCAAGGAGATTTATATTTGGAAGCAATTGAATTATTATGATTCAGACGTGCCATTAATGTTGTCCTTTAAGGACTCTTCATTGGAGCATTTACATCTGAATTATAACATTGGATTAGTAAATACATCTGGCAATTGTTTGTAATATTATTTTAAATGAATTATTTTTTGAGCTTCAAGTTCACATTTTATAGGGGGATCTAGATAATTTGTTTCACTAATTTCAGTTGTTAATCATATCTCTCCCTGATGTTAGGAAATACAACATTTACCCTAACCTCATTTTAGGAATGCATCTTTGTGTGTGGTGGAGCAACTAAATCATATAACGCATTTTCATATAAAATAGATAAAAATAATTTGATTCCTGGCCTTGAACTAATCATATTAGGAACCTTGTTGGATTGAAAGAAATGTTGCCACATATTAAATAACATATCTCATATTAAATTTTATTTAGGAAGATTTATTCTCATGACCAACGATTTAACTATAATTCGAGACATATTATTACTTTTAAACCACCCGCATTATCAATATAGTTTATTACAATTGTTCTCTTAATTTAATAATTTTAGTAAAAATTAAATTACAAGTTGATTACAAAGCACATATGACCAATCATAGATGCATCTATTAAATCATATATAGTAAATTATCCATATAACAGGTTGTAACGCCCCAAAAAATGGGTCCCTGAGCATCACACGGTGCTTGAGGTTATGAGTAGCCCTAAGCTAACCCTTTGAGTCACTTTCATTCAGCTCAACACAAATCAACAGGGTTTTCATAAATAACCCTCAAATATCAAAAGAGTAATCATCATCCAAGAATAAAAGAATTTCAGAAAGATAACAAAATACGACTCATTAGTCAACTCCTAACATCTATACTAGTTTGACAAGACTCTAAGAAAATCAATAAAACCAGTGAGCCATTGAGACATGCCCCAAATGACTTATACTTAGTTATCAAATGTAAACAATTTTGTGAAACCAACATCAGACATCACATCCTCGGAACATAAGGACTCACCACAATAGAGGATGTTCAACAGCGTGCCCGAAGAATCACTGTCGAACCTGGAACTGAGCACCTGAACCTACATTCCGAGAAAATGCAGCCCACATCCGAAGATGTGGGTCAGTACCATGGAAAAGAACCGAGTATATGGGGGTGTATGTAGTTGTATAAACATCATCATCATAAATATTTATAAGAAATATGCAGGATGTATGAAAGACTTACATAGCCTGAAGAAAATCATCATAATCATGAGAGGATGAAATAAGTACAATAACACATGTGAGTCATCATATAATTTGTCAATCACTTTCAGTTCATCAAGAATATCAATTCTCATAATGTAAATATCATTTAAATCTTTCGAAAGAATAACTTTCACAATTCCACTTTCAAATTACTTCATCATCCACCATAGACACAAGGAAACACACACACTGGGAGATCCTATAACCGACATAAACCATGTGAGCTATATGGAGTCCAACGTACAACCCACATTGGGGAGAGCCTTCCTATCCTTGCCATCGGAGTAGGACTATCGATATCAAATCCACACAAACTAGTGATCACTATATAAATCAGCCTCAGGCTCACTCCTACGGGGGCATCTAGTTCAAGGGAAGTAAGGTCGCTTTATACCTCCCACTCGGTGCTAAAGATTTATCCCGAACTTAGCTCAGATCATTTCAAAGACAATCCACAATAAAACAATTTCAGAAATATTTAAATATACATCAGGAGCCATCATGCTTCCCATCTATCAAAATCAATCATGTTGCGCATTTCTTTCACACTCGAGTTCAAAACAACTCCATTAAGACCAAAAGGTCAAATCATTCAAAATATCTCAAATATTCAACATTAACGTGCTTATAACACACACTTTCTTAAAAAAACACAATTTTCAATGGGGATTCACGACCCAAATATCAAAATCATGATAAATATCGTTCAAGATTCATGCTTTATATCTCCACACATGTAAATTCATCTTTCAAAATCATAAACATCAAGATTTCATAATAATCATCATAAGATATGGATTCATGTTTCAAATTCGTAAAAATTCAAATAAAAATCATGCCTTTGTAAAGATAATTACTTTTGGGCACAAGAACGAAAGAGAGTCTTATTGAAAAACCCCACATACCTTGAATGATGAACTTTAGATCGATACTAATTTTTGAGATGTTAATCGTGCCTTTGAATGATGGTTCTTGGAGTTCTTGAACTAGGAACTTGGAGTCTTGAATAAATTTGCAGAATTAATGGTGAACTTTGGAGGTTCTTGAAGTTGGATGTAGGAGCTTAGGGTTTTCTTTTTGAGGGAATTTGATGAAATATAACATATAATGTTTCTAATAGGCTTTAATATAGGGTTTGGACGGATTTTGGGTGAGGGATAATAACCAAAACGCCCCTAAAAATCAAATAATTCTCGAATTTGTCCTTTGGTGGACTATTTTGATAGTTTGAAGTAGATCAACCATAACATTTTACTCCGATATCTAAATTAGATGAAACCAATTTCATTAGAAAGGAGACTCTCATATCTTTCTGTTGATATATAGTATCTCACCTAGATCATTGTGTACAAGGAGTTATGATCGTTTGAAGTTGATCCAAAAATTCGCTTTTGATAGGCTGAAGTAGATCGACCATAACTTTTTTCTCCGATAGACAAATTGG